>NC_055999.1:8412011-8442416 GCF_018446385.1 Zingiber officinale
CGCCCATAGAGAGCCTCGTAAGGTGTCATACCGATAGTGGCCTGATAGCTGTTGTTGTATGCAAATTCTGCTAAACTCAGATATTTTCACCAACTTCCCTTGAAATCTAGGGCACATGCTCGGAGCATATCCTCGAGGGCCTGATTTACCCGCTCCGTCTGTCCATCTGTCTGAGGGTGGAAAGCTGTGCTAAATTTTAGCTTCGTGCCCAAAGCTGACTGTACACACTCCCAGAAGTGTGACGTAAATCTGCTGTCTCTGTCTGAAATAATGGTTCGTGGGACTCCATGTAATCTAACGATCTCCTTGAGATACAACTGAGCTAGCTGTTCCATGGAGTAGGATATCCAGATAGCTAAGAAGTGGGCTGATTTAGTCAATCTGTCGACTATTACCCAGATGGTATCAAAACCATTCGTGGTTCTGGGTAATCCCACTATAAAATCCATAGAAATGTCTTCCCACTTCCATTCTGGTATCTGTATCGGCTGCAAAACTCCCCCTGGTCTCTGATGTTCTGCCTTAACCCTCTGACAGGTTAGGCAGGTGCTGACATATCGAGCGATGTCCCCTTCATCCCAGGCCACCAAAAACGTTTCTTCATGTCCTGGTACATTTTGGTGGAGCCAGGATGCATCGCATAGGGAGTCTTGTGAGCCTCGTCTAGGATTTTCCTCTGTAGTTCCTCCTGATCCGGAACACATAGCCTGTCACCAAAATACAACACCCCGCTATCTGATATTCTGAACTCTCCACCTTCTGATTCTGCTAAACCTTGCTTGATTCTCTGAATTTCAGGATCCTGCTCCTGAGCTGTCTGGATGTCACCGAGCAAGGTAGACTCTAATGTCATAGTAGAGAGCTGTCCGACTATGAGCTCGAGACCGAAATCTGAGATCTCCTTCTGTAGGGGCGGTGACATGGCTGCTAGAGATAATAGGGTAGCGCTGGACTTCCTGCTGAGGGCGTCTGCTACCCTATTCGCTTTTTCTGGGTGGTAGAGGATATCTATGTCGTAGTCTTTGACCAGTTCTAGCCATCTGCGCTGTCGCATATTCAGATCCTTCTGAAGAAGTACTTCAGACTCTGATGATCTGTATACACTCTGCACTGAGCTCCATACAAGTAATGTCTCCAAATCTTGAGAGCGAACACCACTGCTGCAAGCTCAAGGTCATGAGTAGGATAGTTCTTCTCATAATCCTTAAGTTGTCTGGAGGCATAGGCGATCACCTTGCCATCTTGCATCAGCACTGCTCCTAGTCCCAACTTCGAGGCATCACTATATATGTCAAAGCTATCTGCGTTCTCTGGTAGAGTCAGAATAGGTGCACTGGTCAATCTCCTTTTCAGCTCGCTGAAACTGTTCTCACAGTCCTCTGTCCACTGAAATTTTCTGTTCTTTCTGGTAAGAGCTGTCAGTGGGGAGGCTATCCTGGAGAAGTCCTCTACGAATTTCCTGTAGTAACCTGCTAATCCCAGAAAGCTTCTGATCTCACTGGCGTTCTTGGGTCTTTTCCAGTTGCTCACAGCTTCTATCTTACTGGGGTCTACCATGATACCATCCTTTGAGATGATGTGACCCAGGAAGGACACCTGATCTAGCCAAAATTCACATTTGGTGAACTTGGCGTACAGCTGATTCTGCTGAAGGGTCTGCAATACTGTTTTCAGGTGCTCTACGTGTTCTTCCTGAGTTCTAGAATAGATAAGGATGTCATCGATGAACACGATAACGAACCTATCTAAATATTCTCTGAATACCCTGTTCATAAGGTCCATGAAAGTAGCTGGAGGATTTGTCACGCCAAAGGGCATGACTACGAACTCGTAATGTCCGTATCTAGTCCTGAATGCTGTCTTGGGTATGTCCCCTTCTTTAACCTTCACCTGATGATAACCTGATCTGAGGTCTATTTTAGAGAACACTGCTGCTCCCTTTAGCTGATCAATCAGGTCATCTATTCTGGGAAGAGGATACCTGTTCTTGATTGTGACTTGGTTCAGTGCCCGGTAGTCTATACACAGGCGCATGCTCCCGTCTTTATTCTTCACGAACAATACAAGTGCTCCCCATGGTGAGTGACTAGGACGAATGAAGTCCTTGTCAAGCAGCTCCTGTAGTTGCTCATGAAGTTCCTTCAGTTCTGCTGGAGCCATGCGGTAAGGTGCTTTGGAGATAGGATTTGTACTGGGAATGAGCTCTATCTCAAATTCGATCTCCCTGTCTGGTGCTAGGCCTGGTAACTCTTCAGGGAAGACTGCTGGGCAGTCACATACGACTCGGACCTCTGCTAGCTGTTGGTCCTTGTCCTGACTGGTGCTGACTATGTGTGCTAAGAACCCCGTACATCCTGAATCCATCAACCTCTGTGCCTTCATAGCTAAGAGAAACTTCTTGCCCTTTCTCCTGGGTTCTCCGATGAATTCAAACTGTGCTTCCGCTTCAGGTTGGAATATGACTTTCTGTTTACGGCACTCGATGGAGGCACCGTATTTGATCAAGAAGTCCATCCCGAAGATGACGTCGTAGTCGGTCATATTAATCACTATCAGATCGCAAAAGAGCTCTCTGTCTGCTATAGTGACCGGCACTACTCTGAGCCAGTGCGTAGACGCCATGATTTCTCCTGAGGGTAACGTCGTAAGGAACTGGCTACTGAGTACCTCTAGAGGTACATCTAACTTCTCAGCAAATGCCATGGATATGTATGACTGGGTTGCCCCAGTATCGAATAAGACAGTTGTACTTTGCTGTAAAATACTAATCTGACCTGTAACAACTGTCGAGGCATTTGCTGCGTTCTTGTAATGCCTCGCCCCTCCTGCTAAGGCTACGGGGGTTACCTTGCGACACATACATACTTAACACAGCGGAAGTCTTACTTAGAGAATTTAAAAACCTTTTTCTTACTTAAAAATCAAAATAGACATAAAAGGTCCACATAGCATACTTATCATAAATTTTGGGTCTTAATACCAAACACATACTTAAAGTCATGGAGTCATAAAGTAAAACATCAACATGGTAAATTTCTTATTAAATGAAAGCAGGTCATTTCTTTTAGCCAGTCCACTACTGCACACATCCTTCAAGCCCTCCTGCGGCTCCCATAGTACATCCATTCCTTGCCTTTATCTGTGGTACAAGAAAGTAAGCTATGAGCACTCATGGCTCAGTAAGTTCCCTTCCTACTCACAAAAACCCTAAAGCATATATGATCACAAGTCATAAGGTATAAAGACAATTTCAACATATCAAGCAGCATATCATGGCATATCATATATAACATAAAGTATCATAGCATAGTAAACGTGATCATCAAGTGTATCCTGTCATATCATAACATCATCATAAAAATCATGGCATAATCATAAAGCATAAGCAAGGTAAAGTCCTAAACATATATCATGCAACATATGCAACATGTCTTTGAAAACTTATACAATACATACTTAAACATAATCTCAACATTATTGGGATCCCGGCTTGTACCACATACATAAATACGCGCGTCCTATGTAGGTCCAAGGTAGCAAGTCTTGAACCCTACAAGGCATACATACTAGGCCCGTTTCTTAGTCCATCGACCTAGGGGCACTTAGGAGTCCATCCCTAACGAGGGCCGTTTCTTAGTCCATCGACCCCGGGGCGCTTATGGAGCCCACCCTTGGTACAAGTCATACATAAAGTAAAGTAGCATGTCATACATATCGTAGTTCTTATTCTTACATGCATATCATGTTTCTTGACATATCATAAAACATGCATTTTTTTGGGCACACAGCACATGCATGAATCATAGCATACATCATAAACATATCACTTAGCATATCATAAAGCATGAATATTTGGGCACACATCACATGCATGAAACATAAGCTTGCATAATGAACATATCATTTTTATCATATACTAAAGTATGCATGATTGAGCACATAGCACATACATGGATCATAAGCATACATAAAGGAGCATATCACTTATCATAAAAAGACATAACCATTCATGGAATCGTTAAATACCATCTCATAATTCATTCATAGCATGTGAGGTACATCTAGGTCACTAAACCTATATGGCCGAAAGTCATGAATAGAGGCATGATCTCTAAACAACATACAAATATAAAAATCTCATGATATCTTCACATACTAGCATAAGAAAGGTCATAAGCATGTTAACCTAAATTTTTAAGCCCTCCTAGGTTTCTATTTCTTCATGGCCGAAACCTTACATGTAGAGCAAACAAGTTCTAAGTAACATGCAAACATGTAAACCCTAAACTCATATAATATCATATTTCATAAGGAACCACTTAAGCATATTTAGTTTGGTTTCTAAGTTCCTTAAGCTCCCAAACCTATCATGGCCGAACCCTAACATGTCTCCTTCTAGGTTACAAGTAGCATGGAAGTGTTGAACCTTAAGCCAATATCTTATACATTTTTCATGAGAAACAACATAAGCCTATTAGTTTTAAATTCCAAGCTTCCTAGACCCCTTAACTCAAGGTGGCCGAAACCTACAACTCATGGAATTAGGTTTATAATGGCATAAGAGCATGGTAACCACAACTACATTTCATAGCATATATCACAAGGAATCATAAGCATATATAAGTTGGGTTCTAAGTTTTCTCTAGGCTTTTAAACTTGTAGTGGCCGAAACATATAAATCATAGAACTAGATTTTTAGTGACATAAGAGCATAGGAATCACAACTACATTTCATGGTACTTATCAAAAAAATATCATGAACATTTGTAAGCTGGTTTCACATTTTTCTCTAGGCCTTTGTACTATTATTGGCCGAACCCTAATAAACATGTACTACATTTCTAGTGGCATAAGAGCATGGAACCATAACTATATATCATAGTACTTACCACAAGAAGCATCATGAACATATATAAGTTAGGTTCTAAGTTTTCCTAGTCCTTTAATTCCAAGGTGGCCGAAACATGTGAGTTAGGTTTTTACTTTTCATATGGCCTAAAAGCATAGAAAACCTTACACAATTTTCATGACATCATAACAAGGAGCAACATGAATAAATTTAGTTAAAAATCTACACCTACTAGCTTTAAAACTTAGTGTGGCCGAAAGTTACATGTACTCAAATTCTATGCAACAAACAACCATAAAAACATTCACTAGTTTCATATTATTTTATCAAGAAAGTCATGAGCTTCCTAGCCTTAGTTTAAATTTTCCTAGACTTCAAATCTCATCATAACCGAATCCTTATAAGCATGAAGTAGGATTTATAACTAACATACAATCATGGCATAAAACTTCATACCTTGTCTTAGGAAAAATCTTAGCATGCTTAGCCCTAAATTTAAAACTCTCTTAAGCCTTTTCTTCTTACATGGCCGAATAGTCATGGGCATGAAAATGGAGTTTCAACAATATACGAGTAAGAGGAAAAGTTAACAACATCATTATCATAGGTTACATAATTCAAGAATAAGGAACATGCTTAGTTTGAGTCTTAAACTTACCAAATCTTCTTGTTCATGCTTGGCCGAAAGTTTAAAGCTTATGGATCTAAGTTTTCATCATTTATTCTAGCATGGAAACCTTAGATTAACCTTTTACATAAAATACATATCACAAGAAAAATAGTAAGCATATCTAGTTACAATTTTCTTAAACTCTTCTTCTTCTTTTGGCCGAATTTTCTTAAGGCAAGTCCTAGGTTCTTAAGCGATCTAACTCCATGAAAAACCATACAAACTATTGTACCACGGGTGAGGGGAAGCTTACCTAGAAATTACTTGTTAATCTTTAAGAAATGGTACCCTTGGTGAAGAGGAAGTAGGGAGCCTCTTCTTCTAGCACTCCTTTCGATTTCTCTTGCTTGGAAAGGCACACCTTGAAGGCTCCTTCTTGTTGTTTAGTTTTCTCTTAGGGAGAAACCTAAACTTGGCTTGTGGAGATGAGGGAGGAGGATGCTAGTCTCGGCAAGGGTGAGGGAGAAGGGAAAAAAAATGAAATCCTTTAGTTCCTTTCCCTTTTATGCTAAGTAGGTGGAAGTTACCAAAATGAACTTTGCTTCCCTTCCTCCTTAATTCATGCATGTATTTTATTAATGAGAATATGTCTTCATTCCTTTTCCTAAATTCATCTCTTTACTTCCCTCTTAAACCCCATGAAAATAGAGAAGGAAAGGGAGAAAGACAACTTGTCTTTTGCTACTTTTCTTTCTTAACCAAGAGGTAAACAAGGGAAGAAAGCCACTTGATTTTCCCTTTGTTCTTTCACTAAATTTTAACTTTACTTTCAACTACAATTCCCATCATTTCCCTTTCACATATTATTCATTATCCTAGTGGTTAACATACATAAATTTTATTTCTATCCTTGGTGGGAGGTTCAAGGTTCAAACCTTCACCTCTTCTTTTTATTTCTCTTATTTCTTCTTTTCTTTGATTCTTCTTCTTTTATGTTCTAAAGCAAATAACACCTATATACTTATCTTATAATTTCTTTTTGTGGGTGTTACAGTACCCCATACCTCATAGAAAGTTCATCCTCGAACTTAAAATCGCTTCATTAGGTAGTGCCTGACTTCCTGCTGAGTGCATCGGCTATCTTGTTTGCTTTACCAGGGTGATAAAAGATTTCGCAATCATAGTCCTTGACTAGCTCGAGCCATCTGCGTTGTCTCATATTTAGGTCTTTCTGCGTGAAGAAATATTTCAGACTCTGGTGGTCTGTATAAATCCTGCACTGAGCCCCATATAGGTAATGCCTCACGTCTTTAGAGCGAAGACCACCGCTGCTAGTTCTAAATCATGAACGGGGTAGTTCCTTTCATGTTCTTTGGGTTGTATAGCGGCATAGGCAATGACTTTGCCATCTTGCATGAGTACAGCTCCGAGTCCTAAGAAGGAAGCATCGCTATACATATCAAAGTCCTTGTTGCTTTCCGGTAGAGTAAGAATCGGAGCACTGGTCAGCCTCCGTTTCAGTTCCGTAAAACTTTTCTCGCAGTCGTCCGCCCATTCATACTTTTTATTCTTCTTGGTGAGAACGATCATCGGGGCTGCTATCTTGGAGAAGTCCTCTACAAACTTCCTGTAGTAGCCTGCCAGTCCAAGAAAACTTCTGACTTCACTGGCGTTCTTTGGCCTATTCCAGTTGCTTACTGCTTCAATCTTATTCGGATCCACCATTACTCTGTCCTTGGAGATAATATGACCCAAGAATGATATTCGATCAAGCCAGAACTCACATTTGGAGAATTTTGCATATAGTCATTTTTCTCGAAGGATCTGTAATACCGTATTGAAGTGTTCGGCACACTCTTCTTGGGTTCTCGAATAGATGAGAATATCATCAATGAAGACAATCACAAATTCATCGAGATACACCGAAAAGACCCGATTCATCAAATCCATGAACACAGCCGGAGCATTTGTCACTCCAAAGGGCATAACTACAAACTCATAATGCCCATATCTTGTTCGAAAGGTTGTCTTCGGTATATCCTCTTGTTTCACTTTCACTTGATGATAGCCGGACCTTAAGTCAATCTTTGAGAAGACAGTTGCTCCCTTCAATTGGTCAAACAGATCATCGATCCGCGGAAGGGGGTATCTGTTCTTGATTGTCGCGTTGTTCAGTGCTCGGTAATCTATACACATTCGCATAGACACATCCTTCTTTTTCATAAACAGTACCGGAGCTCCCCATGGAGAGTGACTAGGACGAATAAATCCTTTGTCGAGTAATTCTCGTAGCTGTTCTTGAAGTTCTTTCAACTCCGTCGGTGCCATTCAGTACGGTGCTTTGGAAATTGGTTTAGTACCCGGGACTAACTCAATCGTAAATTCTATTTCTCTGTCGGGTGTCAATCCCGGTAGTTCATCAGGAAACACTTCCGGATAGTTAGATACCACTCTGACATCTTCTAGTTTCTGACTTCCGATTTGTCTTGTGTCAACCGCTTGCGCTAGAAATCCATTACAACCTTCGTCTACCACACTTCGTGCCTTTACCGCTGATAAGAATCTTTCAGTTTCTTTCCCGGATTCCCCAATATATTCAAACATCGGTTCAGCTTCGGGTCGGAATACTACCTTCTTATTACGACACTCGATTGAGGCGTCGTACTTGCTCCGTAATCAGTGCACTGCTGACTAATTCCTCTGTAGTCTGCGGCCTATTACTCCGCCGGCCACATTCAGTGCTATCTCGGGTCGAAGCATCTTCAGCATCAGTCTGACCCTTTCTCTCTCTGTACGCATTAATTCAGGACAAAGGCGTGCTAGTCGGTTGAAGCGCTTTACTGCTTCGTTCACTGATAAATCACCTTGTCGGAACTCGGTAAACTCGTCGTAATGCCGGTTCGTCACTTGCGTATGAAAGAATTCTTCGAAGAACTCTGTCTCGAAGTCCGTCCAATTCATCAAATTAATTTGCCTCTTCGCTTTAACTCTTTCCCACCACATTCTCGCATCTCCGGAGAAGCAGAAGGATACACCTTTGATCTTCTCTGATTCAGGCCAGTCCAAAAGTTCCACTGTGCTTTCTACGGTCTTGAACCAGGCCTGGGCATCCCACGGCTCGCAAGTACCCGAGAAGTTCTCCGGTTTAAGTCTCAACCATTGAATCAAATAGGTCTCCTGTCGAACCACTGGGGCAGGGGCTACTGGTGGTACTGGTGCAACTAGTGGCACAATGGGCACTGCATTCTGAACTACTAGTGGGGTAGTAGGGGTTCCTTGTTGACCCATCAAAGTCGTGATCATCTGTTGTTGTTCCGTGATCTGGCGTTGAAGGTCGGTGACTACCTGAGTCAGATCTGGTGGAGTTACTGTCTCCTCTGCTCGGGTAGTACGTCTCCTAGCCATGCTTATCTTCATTAAACAACAACAAATTATTGTTATCCCTATTCGCCGTCATAAGGTTATTACTATTCCTATCCTACCATCATGCATACCTATCCTAATTCAAAGTATAAGTAAACATGCAGAATATTAGAGCATTAAAAATTAAATTTACTAAATCAAAGAATAAGTAAACATGCAAAATATTAACACATTAACAAATTAAATTAACTAAATCAATGAATAAGTAAACAAGCATAATATTAAGACATTAACAAAAATTAAATTAAACTAAATCAAAGAATAAGTAAACATGCATAATATTAAAACATATAAAACAAAATTTTACATTAAGCATATAAAATCTTACTTGGAGTGGCATGATAGAGGTTTGACATGTGTCTAGTGGAAAGGCTAACTTGGCTCTGATACCAAACTGTAACGCCCCGCCCCTCCTGCTAAGGCTACGGGGGTTACCTTGCGACACATACATACTTAACACAGCGGAAGTCTTACTTAGAGAATTTAAAAACCGTTTTCTTACTTAAAAATCACAATAGACATAAAAGGTCCGCATAGCATACTTATCATAAATTTTGGGTCTTAATACCAAACACATACTTAAAGTCATGGAGTCATAAAGTAAAACATCAACATGGCAAATTTCTTATTAAATGAAAGCAGGTCATTTCTTTTAGCCAGTCCACTACTTCAAGCCCTCCTGCGGCTCCCCTAGTACATCCATTTCTTGCCTTTATCTGTGGTACAAGAAAGTAAGCTATGAGCACTCATGGCTCAGTAAGTTCCCTTCCTACTCACAAAAACCCTAAAGCATATATGATCACAAGTCATAAGGTATAAAGACAATTTCAACATATCAAGCAGCATATCATGGCATATCATACATAACATAAAGTATCATAGCATAGTAAACGTGATCATCAAGTGTATCCTGTCATATCATAACATCATCATAAAAATCATGGCATAATCATAAAGCATAAGCAAGGTAAAGTCCTAAACATATATCATGCAACATATGCAACATGTCTTTGAAAACTTATACAATACATACTTAAACATAATCTCAACATGATTGGGATCCCGGCTTGTACCACATACATAAATGCACGCGTCCTATGTAGGTCCAAGGTAGCAAGTCTTGAACCGTACAAGGCATACATACTAGGCCCGTTTCTTAGTCCATCGACCTAGGGGCACTTAGGAGTCCATCCCTAACGAGGGCCGTTTCTTAGTCCATCGACCCCGGGGCGCTTATGGAGCCCACGCTTGGTACAAGCCATACATAAAGTAAAGTAGCATGTCATACATATCGTAGTTCTTATTCTTACATGCATATCATGTTTCTTGACATATCATAAAACATGCATTTTTTTGGGCACACAGCACATGCATGAATCATAGCATACATCATAAACATATCACTTAGCATATCATAAAGCATGCATATTTGGGCACACAGCACATGCATGAAACATAAGCTTGCATAATGAACATATCATTTTTATCATATACTAAAGTATGCATGATTGAGCACATAGCACATACATGGATCATAAGCATACATAAAGGAGCATATCACTTATCATAAAAAGACATAACCATTCATGGAATCGTTAAATACCATCTCATAATTCATTCATAGCATGTGAGGTACATCTTGGTCACTAAACCTATATGGCCGAAAGTCATGAATAGAGGCATGATCTCTAAACAACATACAAATATAAAAATCTCATGATATCTTCACATACTAGCATAAGAAAGGTCATAAGCATGTTAACCTAAATTTTTAAGCCCTCCTAGGTTTCTATTTCTTCATGGCCGAAACCTTACATGTAGAGCAAACAAGTTCTAAGTAACATGCAAACATGTAAACCCTAAACTCATATAATATCATATTTCATAAGGAACCACTTAAGCATATTTAGTTTGGTTTCTAAGTTCCTTAAGCTCCCAAACCTATCATGGCCGAACCCTAACATGTCTCCTTCTAGGTTACAAGTAGCATGGAAGTGTTGAACCTTAAGCCAATATCTTATACATTTTTCATGAGAAACAACATAAGCCTATTAGATTTAAATTCCAAGCTTCCTAGACCCCTTAACTCAAGGTGGCCGAAACCTACAACTCATGGAATTAGGTTTATAATGGCATAAGAGCATGGTAACCACAACTACATTTCATAGCATATATCACAAGGAATCATAAGCATATATAAGTTGGGTTCTAAGTTTTCTCTAGGCTTTTAAACTTGTAGTGGCCGAAACATATAAATCATAGAACTAGATTTTTAGTGACATAAGAGCATAGGAATCACAACTACATTTCATGGTACTTATAAAAAAAAACATCATGAGCATTTGTAAGTTGGTTTCACATTTTTCTCTAGGCCTTTGTACTATTATTGGCCGAACCCTAATAAACATGTACTACATTTCTAGTGGCATAAGAGCATGGAACCATAACTATATATCATAGTACTTACCACAAGAAGCATCATGAACATATATAAGTTAGGTTCTAAGTTTTCCTAGTCCTTTAATTCCAAGGTGGCCGAAACATGTGAGTTAGGTTTTTACTTTTCATATGGCCTAAAAGCATAGAAAACCTTACACAATTTTCATGACATCATAACAAGGAGCAACATGAATAAATTTAGTTAAAAATCTACACCTACTAGCTTTAAAACTTAGTGTGGCCGAAAGTTACATGTACTCAAATTCTATGCAACAAACAACCATAAAAACATCCACTAGTTTCATATTATTTTATCAAGAAAGTCATGAGCTTCCTAGCCTTAGTTTAAATTTTCCTAGACTTCAAATCTCATCATAACCGAATCCTTATAAGCATGAAGTAGGATTTATAACTAACATACAATCATGGCATAAAACTTCATACCTTGTCTTATGAAAAATCTTAGCATGCTTAGCCCTAAATTTAAAACTCTCTTAAGCCTTTTCTTCTTACATGGCCGAATAGTCATGGGCATGAAAATGGAGTTTCAACAATATACGAGTAAGAGAAAAAGTTAACAACATCATTATCATAGGTTACATAATTCAAGAATAAGGAACATGCTTAGTTTGAGTCTTAAACTTACCAAATCTTCTTGTTCATGCTTGGCCGAAAGTTTAAAGCTTATGGATCTAAGTTTTCATCATTTATTCTAGCATGGAAACCTTAGATTAACCTTTTACATAAAATACATATCACAAGAAAAATAGTAAGCATATCTAGTTACAATTTTCTTAAACTCTTTTTCTTCTTTTGGCCGAATTTTCTTAAGGCAAGTCCTAGGTTCTTAAGCGATCTAACTCCATGAAAAACCATACAAACTATTGTACCACAGGTGAGGGGAAGATTACCTAGAAATCACTTGTTAATCTTTAAGAAATGGTACCCTTGGTGAAGAGGAAGTAGGGAGCCTCTTCTTCTAGCACTCCTTTCGATTTCTCTTGCTTGGAAAGGCACACCTTGAAGGCTCCTTCTTGTAGTTTAGTTTTCTCTTAGGGAGAAACCTAAACTTGGCTTGCGGAGATGAGGGAGGAGGATGCTAGTCTCGGCAAGGGTGAGGGAGAAGGGAAAAAAAAATGAAATCCTTTAGTTCCTTTCCCTTTTATGCTAAGTAGGTGGAAGTTACCAAAATGAACTTTGCTTCCCTTCCTCCTTAATTCATGCATGTATTTTCTTAATGAGAATATGTCTTCATTCCTTTCCCTAAATTCATCTCTTTACTTCCCTCTTAAACCCCATGAAAATAGAGAAGGAAAGGGAGAAAGACAACTTGTTTTTTGCTACTTTTCTTTCTTAACCAAGAGGTAAACAAGGGAAGAAAGCCACTTGATTTTCCCTTTGTTCTTTCACTAAATTTTAACTTTACTTTCAACTACAATTCCCATCATTTCCCTTTCACATATTATTCATTATCCTAGTGGTTAACATACATAAATTTTATTTCTATCCTTGATGGGAGGTTCAAGGTTCAAACCTTCACCTCTTCTTTTTATTTCTCTTATTTCTTCTTTTCTTTGATTCTTCTTCTTTTATGTTCTAAAGCAAATAACACCCATATACTTATCTTTTAATTTCTTTTTGTGGGTGTTACAGTCCTCTCTGGTGAGTGAGTAGATCCTCGCATTGGTCGTAGCTGGAGGGGCTTCTAATCTGCCCTGGCTGATATGTGGACCATCTAAAGCGGCCTGCATCTGATGTAACTGAGCTGGCTGGCCTCCATACTGAATCGGCTGTGGCTGAGGAAAACTGGTCTTGTTTGGACACTGCTTGGCCATATGCCCTTCCTGTCCGCATTCAAAACATCCTCGTGTGCCCTTACGACAAACTCCAGGATGGAATTTCCCACAAGTAGCACACTTTGGATAACTGGGCTGCTTGCTGGCTGGCCCTCCTTTTGGGTAACTCCCTGGTTTGCGCTTGTTGCTGGAGTTCCCTTTCCAGTTAGAGCCATGGGAGCTGTGGCCCTGCTGTTTCTGAGTGCCTGAGCCTTTTTGACCTTTAGCTTCTGAGAGGACTTGCTTCTGCTGCTTGATGCTATTCTGGTAATGCTCAGTGCTTAGAGCACTGTTCACTAATTCTTCTGTGGTTTGTGGCCTATGAACGCCACCAGCCACGTTCATTGCTATTTCCGGCCTCAGCATCTTGAGCATCAACCGGATTCGTTCCCTTTCTATGCTGACTAATTCAGGGCATAGATGAGCCAACCTGTTGAATTTCTTCACGGCTTCCTCAACTGATAGGTTGCCCTGACAAAACTCAGTGAACTCGTCGTAGTGACGGTTGGTGACCCGCATGTGAAAGAACTCCTCAAAGAATTCCTTCTCGAAGTCAGCCCATGTCATCTGGTTCACTGGGCCCTTCGCTCTGATTCTCTCCCACCACATACGTGCATCTCCTGTCAGACAGAAGGAGGCGCACTTCACCTTCTCATGTTCTGGCCAGTCCAGAAGGTCCATCGTACTTTCCAGTGTTTTGAACCATGCCTGAGCATCCCATGGTTCATTGCTGCCTGAGAAATTCTCTGGCTTGACTCACGCCATTGGATCGGATAGGCTTCTCTGCGTTCTGCTGCTTTGGACTCTGGTGTCGTGGGTGGTGGAACCTCTAATACCACCGGTGTCGCTAAGTTAGGCTCGGGGTGACGGTGGGAGTGTTGACTAGCCTTTAAGGTGGCTATTTCTGTTGTTGTTCAGCTGTAACTAAGCCACTAGTCTTTGTAAGGTCTGGGAGGTCTTGAGCCGCCTCATCTTTGGGGCTCGATGGTGGTGCCCTTCTAGCTGGGCGTCCTCGTGCCATTTCTAAAGACATGCAGGACATACATGACTAACACAAGCATAATAGAGAAACTATTGTTATCATGTTAACTACTATCATAAACAAGCATGCTTTAGTTATCTATAACAGAAAAGTAATAAACATACAAAGTGAGAGGTATTCTTACTTGGAAGCTGCAGGTACAATGCTGATGTGTGTGTAGGAAGTATGGAAACTGCTCTGATACCACTCTGTAACGACCCGCCTTCTACTGACTAGGCTGTGAGGCCGATCGCTACATTATGCTGTGCTAAATTACTATTGCGGAAATCTGGATTGATTAAAATTTTACTAAACTGATTACTGTAAAATCTGAACTTAATATTCTAGGTGTACCAAGGAGTTATACACATGCTAGGGAAGATAATCTATGCCTCTCGGATGTCCTGTTAGCTGTAATCAGGCATTTCAATCGATCCATGAATCGATTGGGCTGTCGGATCGATCCAGTGATCGATCCAGCTTGATACTGGCATGGAGAACAACTCTGGATCGGTCGGCTGACCGATCCCTGGCACGGAGCATTTCAATCTGAACTCAATTGCTTCTGTATGCGGCTGGATCGGTCTACCGACCGATCCAGGAGTACACTGATCGGTCGGCTGACCGATCCAGTGGCTCACTGATCGGTCGGCTGACCGATCCAGTGGCTCACTGATCGGTCGGCTGACCGATCAGTGAGCTTCTGTACTCTCTGTTCGCATCTGGATCGGTCTCTGGATCGGTCAGCTGACCGATCCAGTGGCACAACCCAATTCTGATCGATCTGTAGATCAATCTGGGTTTCTGATTTCGAACTAGAACCCCTGATTTCAGCACTGTTTCGTGCCTCAATCACATTACATGTTCTAAGATGGCTATGAAACACTCTAACAACCACAACTAACATTCTAACATCATAAAGAACAATGTTCTAAGCATAATAGAGTGCATGGTTAACTAATTCATAGCGATCAACATACTAAAGTGCAAATTGCTAAAACACTAAAAAGTACTAATGTTTAAACAAAGCTTGCTAGAGTTCCCTAAGATCTTCTTTCCAAGTTCCTGCCCATACACATCCTCGTAGCATTGTCCTCCAGCCTCCGCTAGTCCATCTTTCCTTTACCTTTATCTGCAGTATAAGGAAAAGAAAGTATCTATAAGCTTTCGCTTAGTAAGAAACCATCTACCTCACTAAAACATGCATTCGATGCAATATGCTTTTAAAACATGTTGTTTGAAAGTGCACTAATTAGACTGAAACATGACATGTTATCATACATAGAAATCAAAGCTAGTCATGGCATACTATCATCTAAACATGTGTAATAAAAGCTGAACATGAACACCAAAGCATGTCATACAAAGCTAACCATAACTATCATGTGTAACAACAAGGAAAACTGAGCTGAACATGAATTAAGCTAGTCTGGAACTGAATTCAAACTCAACTAACATAACTGATCTTTGTGAGTTTTGAAAAACTATAATATAATAGATTAAAATACATAATCATACTGCTAATGGGCCCGGCAACTGTACATGCTACGCGCGCATCCTCAACTAAACCCGGGGTTGCAAATCCCGAATTTAGTAAGGTTTACTAGGTTATCGAAACCTAGGGACCGACTATGGGAGCCCAGCCCAATGGATATCTAATGCCACTACTGAAAATAAAATACTGAATCATAGCTAATTAATTTACCTTGCTTCTACTAGGTTATCTGAACCTAGAGGCGACTGTGGGTGCCCACCCATTGGACCGTAGTCCCATATATGCTGTGGCAAGGCTAACTAAACTATTTAAATGCTTCTATTGCATTTACTTAGCTATTAAAATGCCTAAGTTGCATTTTTCTGTGCTAAATAATTTAATCGAACACTTAGTATGCACTAATTCGCATCCTTGTGCCGAAAGTCTACATATTACTAAACTAAAACATGGAATTCAAACGGAAGCTACTTATACTGTAGGTGAGGGGTTTCTTACCTCCTATTCGTAATTTCTTACGATTCTAATCGTGAGATTTTTCGGAGGAGACGATCCTTTCGACGATCTTCTCGCGTCTATGCGTTCCTCTCGCGGAGGGGAGCGTCTTCGTGTCGAAGTCGTCGCCGGAAAGTGCCCTTGGAGCCCTAGGAGAGGAACCCTAGGCCTTCTTGTGGTTGGCGCCGAGAGAAGGAGAGGAGAAGGGAAGGTTCGGCGGTGAGGGTTTGAGGAGAGGAAAATCACGATCCAAATAACCCTTCACTCATTTATTTCCTATTTATATTAAGTGGTAATTTCCGCCCAAACCTAACATAAATATTATTGAATCCCTTTCCTTTCAGCACGGCCCTGCTGGGTTCAACTGGTTACTAACATTATCTGTAAACCGTAGGTCTCGTGTTCAATTCCCGCTTAGGCCATTTTCGTTTTCTATTTATTTTTGCTACTTCCGTTACTCTAAAAATTCTGTAAAAATATCCTAAAATTCCAGAAAAATCATAGAATATTTCTAAAATAGTTTTGAGAATTTTTGGGTGTTACATGAGGAGAGTTCGAATCTGGCTGATCCGAGTCGTCTCCAACTACTTGTTTGACACAGTCATCTTTCGAAGGTCATAACTTTTGACTCCGAACTCAGAATCAAGCTCTGTCAGTTGCTACGCGTGCAGAATTTGAAGCTATACATTTGTATCTATAAAATAGAGTTAGAAAAATATATGTATAGACATTTTATATAGATTTATGAGTTAGTATTGGGGTTGCAAGGTTGCAAACATAGTCCCATATTGGAAACACATGGGAAAGATCATGGGTTTATAAGAGAAAAGATATCTCTATTGGCATGAGGCCTTTTAGGGAGAGCCTAAGAGCAAAGCCATGAGGGATTGGCTCAAAGTGGACAATATCATGCCATTGTGGAGATATCTAAATTCTTTTCGATCCAACAATTGGTATCAGAGCCTTGACTGCTAGAAGGTTTAACCGCCGACTGTGCACAAGAGTTATGGTCTGATTGAGCCATGTGGGTACAATATTGACCTCGAACAAAGAAAGTGGGAGCTCCTATGTTTGGATCAAGAGGACCAGACACCAGGCAGGAAGTCCTAGTAAGTCGGGTGGACCAAGGGGCAGGAAGACCTGGTGGGTCGAGGATCAGACGTGGGAAGCCTATGGTCCTTTGTTTAAGGGGGGGGGGATTGTTGGGGTTGCAAGGTTGCAAACATAGTCTCTATTGGCATGAGGCATTTTGGGGAGAGCCCAAGAGCAAAGTCATGAGGGCTTGGCCCAAAGTGGACAATATCATGTCATTGTGGAGATATCTAAATTATTTTCGATCCAACAATTAGGTCCTGTCTTCCCGAGACCAGAACCTAATCAGGGTCTCAATTTAGGGATCCAAAATGGACCTAAACTGGATCGACGCCTACTGTCCCTTAACTGGGATGCGTCCTCACAGTCATTCTCCTCCAGTGACTTACCTTTACCTACCTGCCAGACATTTGGTCAGCCCTTCGACCCGTCTGGACTTTGTGCCAGCTATCCGGTCAGCCCGTCGACCTAGCTGGACTTCGTGCCAAGCATCCAGTCAGCCCGTCGACCTAGCTGGACTTCTCGCCAAGCGTCCGGTCAGCCCGTCGACCCGCTTGGACATCGTGCCAGGCATCCAGTCAGCCCGTCGACCTGTCTGGACTTAGCCTGCATACTCGATCAAAGCATTAGATAACGACAAACCTAACTTAACCTATTTGTCATTCATCAAAACTTGGGTTAAATCGTTAGTGCTAACCGCACCATCAATCTCCCCCTTTTTGATGGAATGACAACCTGGTTAAGTTAGTGAAAACATATGCAAGAAAAAACAAGTAACAACATGCATTTATGTGGTTTTTAAGTTAGTTTGTATTTTCAGTTTGGTTTAGCTAACTTAACCACCTAACCCTCCCCCTTTGGCATTCATCAAAAGTAAGCATGGATTAAGTAAGCATAAATACAGACTTCAGACAATGTAATAAATAATGTCAAGTTAATATGGGGGAGTTTAAAACATAGATTATTTTGCTTTTATTTCTTAAATCTTTGAAAAAAAATTAAGTTTTGAAAGATAGCTGATTTATAACTGTGTAATTTTGAAAGATAGCTAATTTTTCAAGTATAGTTTTTAAGGTCAAAGTTAAAAATTCAAGTTTTAAACATAAGTTTTCAAAATCAAAATTCCAAAACTAAGTTTGAAAAATCTATTTTTCAAAACTGATTGAAATTTATTTTTCAACACTAAGTTTGTAAAAGATTCAATTTTCAAAATTAAGGAAAATGATTTTGAGAAGCTTAGTTTGTAAACTTAAGTTTTGAAAAATCTAATTTCCATAATTTTCAATAACAAAACAATTTTTAAAACTAATTTTTGTAAAATTTAACTTTCAAATCAAATTGTCAAAATTAAGTAAAATCAAATTTTAAGAACTAGATTTTTAAATTCAATTTTCAAAACTAAGTTAAATCTAATTTTCAAAATCAATTTTCAATAAAAAAGTAAAACCCAATTCTTAAAAAGAACTTAGTTTTATAAAAGTTAGTTTTCAAAAATAGGTTTAAGAAATTTTTAAGAAAACATTTTTCAAACACAAATTTTAAAATATTTTAAATAAAGGGAAAATTTTAATTAATTCTTCCCCCTGAACCTGACATAAAATTTTGAAAATATTTGCTAAAAATATTCAAAGTAGAATTTTTTTTTAAAAAAAAATGAGGTAGAATTTTCTAGAGAGATTTTAAAGAGAAGATTAAAAA
Source organism: Zingiber officinale (assembly GCF_018446385.1). Lineage (NCBI taxonomy): Eukaryota > Viridiplantae > Streptophyta > Magnoliopsida > Zingiberales > Zingiberaceae > Zingiber > Zingiber officinale. The sequence continues at coordinate 8,430,966 of NC_055999.1, forward strand.
ATAACACTTAAGGAGATAATTAAAAAATAAACCTCCCCCTAAATTTGATACTCCTTTAATTTATTAATCCTCCTTATTTATTACTCCCCCTTAATATAATGCTAAGATATGAGTGTGTTAAATTTCAAGCCCTAACACATTTGTCTACCTAAGTGTTCTAGGGGATTTGGTAACACTTATATTATTTACATATTTATCTCTGTATCCTTGATATAATTGTTTATTTCAGTTTGATTAATCAATAATTAATATTAGATTCAGGCGCTTAAGCTTCAGTTTAAGGTTTAATAAGATAAACTTTATTAAATCAAAAATAGTTGGCCATTATCAATAATTTATTGATTAATTTTTACTTGATTTAATAATTTAATACTTTATAAAATAATTTAAATTTCATATTAATTGATTGAGTTGGTCAATGAAAGTGTTAGTTATAATTATTTTTTTTTATTTACTTCCTTTTAAGTGGGATTAATTTAGTTTGAAGTTAGCATGAAGTTAAAATTATTAGACACAGTTAAGTAAGGTTTAATTCAAGTTAATTTTAGTTCTCAAATGAAGTTAAACTTAAACAGTTAAGTTCTACTTATTAATTACATAATTAAGTTTAAATTTAAAGTTAATGGAATTTAAGTTTTTAAGTTAGGTGTCTAAGTTTTAAATGAATTTAAAAGAATTATTATTATTATTATTTTTAAGGGATTTCTAATAGGATTTCTAAAACAGTGTTTAAAATGATTTTATAATTATTTAATGGCAATCAACATACGTTCAATTCAGTTTTGATTTTAGATTTAAATTAATATCAGTGATTAATTTAGGTTTAAGTTTTAAGTTTAAGTTAAATTTTTAAATTTTAATTGTAATTTCAATATTAAGTTTTAATTTTCAGTTAGGTTAAATTAAGTTTAAAAATAATTTTAAGATTAAAATAATGTTTAAGGTAAAAAAAAAGTTTAAAATCTAAATAATAATTTTTAAAGTTTAAATAATCAATAAGAATAATTTTTTTTTAAGTTAACAAAATTTTAATAAAGTGAAAAATAATATTAAGAAGAATTTTTCAAAATGATTTATAAAAGATTTAATTTTTAAAAGACTTCTTTTTTTTTTAAACTGATTTTTGAAAGAGTTTAAAAGTAATTTACAAATAATTTTTAAAATGGTTTTTAAAAGAATTTTTAAATAGTTTTTAAATAATTTTTAAAATAATTTTTAAAAGAGTTTTAAAAAAAATTTAAAACAATTTTTAAAAGAGTTTTTTAAAATAATTTTTAAAATAAGTTTTAAAATGATTTTTAAAATGATTATTAAAAGAGTTTTTAAATAATTTTTAAAAGAATTTTTTAAAGAATTTTTAAAATGATTTTTAAAAGAGTTTTAAAATAATTTTTAAAAAAATTAAAATAATTTTTAAAATAGTTTTTAATTAATTTTTTGAAACAATTTTTAAAACAATTTTTAAAAGGATTTTTAAAAGAGTTTTTAAATAATTTTTAAAAGAGTTTTAAAATAGTTTTTAAGATGATTTTTAAAATAGTTTTTAAATAATTTTTAAAATAATTTTTAAAATAATTTTTCAATAATTTCAAAAGAGTTTTTAAAATAATTTTTAAAAGAATTTGTAACGACCCGCCTCCTACTGATACTAGGCTACGAGGTCGAACCGTCACATTATGCTGTGCTAAGCTATAAGGTGTGGAAAATCGTACTAATTAAAATCTTACTCTGCTAATGACTACTATAGTCTATAGGACTAGGTTCAAAGACCTTTCCATTGACATGCATACACTAGGGAAGGAACCCGAACTTTCGATTTGATCGAAAGACTAAAATAAGACCCTTCCAGCTGAAATCCGACACTCCAATCGATCAGTTGTCGATTGGAGTCATCTGATCGATCCGCTGATCGATTCAGCGTGCTACTGTGCACGGGGTAATCTTTTGGATCGATCGACTGATCGATCCAGACTTGCCAATCGATCCAGTGATCGATTCCAGGGCTTTCTGTTCTCGACATAACGCGTCCGGATCGATCGGAGGATCGATCCCGGAGCTTACTATTCGCGGTACAAACTCTTCAATCGATCAGTTGATCGATTGAGAAGCCTCCAATCGATCGGCTGATCGATTGGGGTTTTTGATTTCGTATCAGGAATCTGATTTCAGCACTGTTTTGTGCCAAATTCATATGCATAGGTTCTAAGGTGGCTGGACAATATTCTAATATCATATAGTAATATTCTAAGTATGACAGCTAGTATTCTAGACATACTTTCACAATTCAAGGCATTTAGATAACTAAGTAAGCAAAGAGTAACATGATAAGAAACTCTAAGTTCTTAAATGTTCTAGTTCTTCCAAGATCTTTATTCCAGGTTCCATCCATACACAACTTCATTGCATTGTCCTCCAGCCTCCGCTAATCCATCCTTCCTTTACCTTTATCTACAGTATAAGGAAAAGAAGTATCTGTAAGCTCAAGAGCTTAGTAAGAAACCATCTACCTCACAAAACACGCATACGATGCAATTTATGCTTTTAAAACATGCTATTTGAAATATATGCTGACATTGCTAAACATGGATTCTAAAACATGGCATAATCACATACGATACATAGCAATCATAGCTAAGTATAAAACCATCATGTGGATCCATAAAAACTAAACTGAAATAAAAGCTAAGCTATACTACTGCTAACTGATGCTAAGCTGCTCTGTATTCACATAAACTATGTTGTGAAGTTTTTTGAAAGCTATTTATGATAAATAGATGAAAATATATAATCATGCTGCTGATGGGCCCGGCAACTGTACTTGCTGTGTGCCCATCCCTAACTAAACCCGGGGTTGCAAATTCTGAATCTAGTAGGGTTTACTAGGTTATCTAAACCTAGGGACGACTATGGGAGCCCAACCCAATGGACATCTAGTCCAGTATAGTGTCATTGCTGAAAATAAAATACTAGTTATAGCTGAATTTTTCTTATCTTGCTATTTCTAGGTCATCTGAACCTAGAGCTAGGTTGTCTGAAGTTAGAGGCGACTGTGGGAGCCCACCCATTAGACCGTAGTCCCATATAAGCTGTATTAAAACTACATATACTAAATAAATGCTTCTATTGCATTTAGCTAAGCTATTAAAATGTCTAAATTGCATTTTTCCTATGCTGAACATATTCTCGAACACTTGGTGTGCGCTATTGCGCAGTCTATGTGTCAAAAATTCATATGCTACTAAACTAAAGCATGAAATCACACGAGAACTACTTATACTACAGGTGAGGGGTTTCTTACCTCCTGCGCTAGTTTTTCTTACAATCCAATCGCTAGGTTTTCCGGACAAGGGATCTCTTCGACGATCTTCTCGCGTCTATGCGTTCTTCTCGCGGAGAAGTGCGTCCTCGTAACTTTGATGTTGCCGGAAGATACTCCTATGGCCCTAGGGATGGAACCCTAGGTTCTTCCTTGGACTTGGGTGCCGAGAGGTGAGGAAGGGAGAGGGGTCGGCGGGTGAGGGTTTGAGGAAGAGAAATTTAAAGATTAAAATTAATCAATCCCCACTTTAAGTCTCCTATTTATATTAAGTGTTTAATTCGGCCAACTTAAATATAAATATAATTGGTTCCCTCTTCTTTCAGCATGGCCCTATTGGGTTCACTTGGTTACTAGAGTCCTCTATAAGGCATAGGGCCCATAGGTCTCGGGTTCAATTCCCGCCTAGACCATTTTACGTTTCTATTTGTTTTTGCTACTTCCGCTACTCTAAAAATTCTATAAAAATATCCTAAAATTTTAGGAAAATAATAGAATATTTCTACTAATTTATTTGGAAATTTTCGGGCATTACAATCTCCCATACCTTATAAAAAGTTCGTCCTCGAACTTAGAATAATTCTGGGTACTTCTGTCTCATACTGCCTTCTGTCTCCCAAGTTGCCTCTTCTGTTGTGTGACTTTGCCAAATAACTTTTACTAATGGTACTTCCTTGTTCCGTAATTTCTTAACTGCTCGGTCTATTATCTGAATAGACCGACTGTCATATATCTGAATAGACCGACTGTCATAGCTGAGGTCTTCGCGGACTTGTACCGACTGGGGCTCAATCACCTGGGTGGCATCTGGGATATGCTTCTTCAGCATAGAGACATGAAATACATTGTGGATAGATGACATCTCCTGGGGTAGCTCTAGCTCATATGCTACCTTGCCCACTCTTCTAGTGATAAGGTATGGTCCCACATATCTGGGACTAAATTTGCCCTTCTTCCCAAAACGCATTACTCCCTTCATGGGAGCTACTCTGAGGAACACTGAATCCCCAACTGAAAACTCTAAGGGTATGCGTCGTGTATTAGCATAGCTCTTCTGGCGGCTCTGAGCTGTCTCTATCCTCTAGCTGATCTGCTGTATAGCTGCTGTGGTATCTGCTACTAGATCTATCTGGAGTTCTAGTTCTTTCTGTTAACCACTCTCATACCAGCAGATTGGAGATATACACCTTCGCCCATGGAGAGCCTCGTAGGGTACCATACCGATAGTGGCCTGATAGCTGTTGTTGTATGCAAATTCTGCTAAACTCAGATATTTGCACCAACTTCCCTTGAAGTCTAGGGCACATGCTCGGAGCATATCTTCGAGTACCTGATTTACTCGCTCCGTCTGACCATCTGTCTGAGGATGGAAAGCTGTGCTAAATTTTAACTTGGTGCCCAATGCTGACTGTACACACTCCCAAAAGTGTGATGTGAATCTACTGTCTCTGTCTGAAATAATGGTCCGTGGGACTCCATGCAGTCTAACGATATCCTTGAGATACAACTGAGCTAGCTGTTCCATGGAGTAGGATATCCTGATAGCTAAGAAGTGGGCTGATTTAGTTAACCTGTCAACTATTACCCAGATGGTATCAAAACCATTCGTGGTTCTGGGTAGTCCCACTATGAAATCCATATAAATGTCTTCCCACTTCCATTCTGGGATCTGGATAGGCTGCAGAACTCCTCCTGGTCTCTGATGTTCTTCCTTGACCCTCTGACAGGTCAAACAAATACTAACATACCTAGCGACGTCTCTTTTCATCCCAGGCCACCAAAAATGTTTCTTCAGGTCTTGGTACATTTTGGTGGAACTCGGATGCATCGCATAAGGAGTCCTATGAGCCTCGTCTAGAATCTTCCTCCGTAGTTCCTCCTGATCCGGAACGCATAGTCTGTCACCAAAATATAATACTCCACTATCTGAGACCCTGAACTCTCCACTTCCTGATTCTCTCAACCCTTGCTTGATTTTCTGAATTTCAGGGTCCTGACCCTGAGCTGTCTGGATGTCACCAAGAAGGGTAGATGCTAAAGTCATAGTAGAGAGCTGCCCCACTATAAGTTCGAGACCAAAATCTGTAATCTCCTTCTGTAGGGACGGTGACATGGCTGCTAGTGATAGTAAGGTGGCACTGGACTTCCTGCTAAGTGCGTCTGCCACCTTATTGGCTTTTCCTGGATGGTAGAGGATGTCTATATCATAATCTTTGACCAGTTCGAGCCATCTACGCTGTCGCATATTCAGATCCTTCTGAGTAAAGAAGTACTTCAGACTCTGATGATCTGTATACACTCTACACTGAGCTCCATATAGGTAATGTCTCCAAATTTTGAGAGCGAACACGACTGCTGCAAGCTCGAGGTCATGAGCAGGGTAGTTCCTCTCATAATCCTTGAGTTGTCTGGAGGCATAGGCGATCACCTTGCCATTTTGCATCAGTACTGCTCCTAATCCCAACTTAGAGGCATTACTATAAATGTCAAAACTGTCTGTGTTTTCTTGTAGAGCCAGAATGGGAGCACTGGTCAATCTCCTCTTTAGCTCGCTGAAGCTGTTCTCACAGTCCTCTGTCCACTGAAATTTTCTGTTCTTTCTGGCAAGAGCTGTCAGTGGGGAGGCTATCCTAGAGAAGTCATCTACGAATTTTCTGTAATAACCTGCTAGTCCCAAAAAGCTTCTGATCTCACTGCGTTCTTGGGTCTTTTCCAGTTACTCACAGCTTCTATTTTACTGGGGTCTACCATAATACCATCCTTGGAGATAATGTAACCCAGAAAGGACACCTGATCGAGCTAGAATTCACACTTCGTGAACTTGGCGTACAGCTGGTTCTGCTGAAGGGTCTGCAGTACTATCTTCAGGTGCTCTGCGTGTTCTTCCTGAGTTCTGGAATAGATAAGGATGTCATCGATGAATACGATAATGAACTTATCTAAGTATTCTCTGAATACCCTGTTCATGAGGTCCATGAAAGTAGCTGAAGCATTTATCACGGCGAAGGGCATGACTACGAACTCATAGTGTCCATATCTGGTCCTGAAAGCCGTCTTGGGTATATCACCCTCTTTAACCCTCACTTGGTGATATCCCGATCTGAGATCTATCTTAGAGAACACTGCTGCTCCCTTTAGCTGATCAAACAGGTCATCTATTCTGGGAAGAGGATACCTGTTCTTGATTGTGACTTGGTTTAGTGCTCTGTAATCTATACACAGGCGCATGCTGCCGTCCTTCTTCTTCACGAACAGTACAGGCGCTCCCCATGGTGAGTGACTAGAACGTATGAAGCCCTTGTCAAGCAGCTCCTGTAGTTGCTCCTGAAGTTCCTTCAGTTCTGCTGGAGCCATGCGGTAGGGTGCTTTAGAGATGGGATTTGTACCGGGAATAAGTTCTATCTCAAATTCTATCTCCCTGTCTGGTGCTAGGCCTGGTAACTCCTCAGGAAAGACTGCTGGGTAGTCACATACGACTCGGACCTCCTCTAGCTTTCGGTCCTTGTCCTGGCTGCTACTGACTACATGTGCTAAGAATCCCGTACATCCTGAATCTAGTAGTTTCTGTGCCTTCAGAGCTGAGAAAATCTTCTTGGCCTTTCTCTTTGGTTCTCCGACAAACCCAAACTGCACTCTTGCTTCGGGTTGGAATACAATTCTCTGTTTACGGCACTCTATAGAGGTGTCATACTTCATCAGAAAGTCCATTCCAAAAATGACATCGTAATCAGTCATATCCAGCACTATCAGATCACAAAAGAGTTCTCTGTCTGCTATAATGACTGGCACTGCTCTGAGCCAGTGCTTGGATGCCATAATTTCTCCCGAAGGTAGTGTTGTCAGAAACTGACCACTGAATACCTCTGGGGGTACTGCTAACTTTTCAGCGAATGCCCTGGATATATAAGAATGGGTTGCCCCAGTATCGAATAAGACAGTTGCACTTTGCTGTAAAATACTAATCTGACCTGTAACAACTGTCGAGGCATTCGCTACATCCTCTCTGGTGAGTGAATAGATCCTTGCGTTCGTCATGGCTGAGGGGGCTTCTAGTCTGCCCTGGCTGATGGATGGATCTGGTGTAACTGGGCTGGCTGCCCTCCATGCTGAATCGGCTGTGGTTGAGGAAAATCGGTCTTGTTCGAGCACTGCTTAGCCATATGCCCCTCTTGTCCACATTCGAAGCATCCCCGTGTGCCCTTGCGACAAACTCCTGGGTGGAATCTCCCATAAGTAGAACACTTGGGATAACTAGGCTGTTTGTTGGCTGGTCCTCCTTTTAGGTAACTCCCTGGTTTGCGTTTGTTGCTGGAGTTCCCTTTCCAATTAGAGCCGTGGGAGCTGTGGCCCTGGTGTTTCTGAGTACCTGAGCCTCCCTGACCTTTGGACTCTGAGAGGACTTACTTCTGCTGTTTGATATTGTTGTGGTAGTGCTCGGTGGTTAAAGCACTGCTTACTAGTTCTTCAGTGGTTTGCGGCCTATGGACGCCGCTGGTCACGTTCATTGCTATTTCCGGCCTTAGCATCTTGAGCATCAACCGGACTCATTGTTTTTCAGTGCTGACTAGTTCAGGGCATAGACGAGCCAATCTGTTGAATTTCTTCACGGCTTCCTCCACTGAAAGGTTGCCCTGGCGAAATTCAGTGAACTCGTCGTAGTGGCGGTTTGTGACCCGCATGTGAAAGAATTCTTCAAAGAATTCTCTCTCAAAGTCAGTCCATGTCATCTGGTTTACTGGGCGTTTCGCTTTAATTCTCTCCCACCACATACGTGCGTCCCCTGACAGGCAGAAAGAGGCGCATTTCACTTTCTCATGCTCTGGCCAGTCCAGAAGCTCCATCGTACTCTCCAGTGTTTTGAACCAGGCTTGAGCATCCCATGGTTCACTGGTGCCTGTAAATTCTCTGGCTCAATTTTCTGCCACTGGATTAGATAAGCTTCCCTCCTTGCCCCTGTTATTGGGGCTACTGGTGCTGTAGGTTGGACTGGTGGAACCGCTATTACTACTGGGGTTGCCCGGTTAGGTTCCGGAGTGACAGTGGGAGTGTTCTGCTGACTAGCCCTTAAGGTGGCTATCTCCTATTGTTGTTTAGCTAGCAGCTTCTGTAACTGAGCCACTACTGCGGTAAAGTCTGGGGGAGGCACTGAGTTGCCTGCATCATGTTGGGGCTCAGTAGCTGATGTCTTTCTAGCTGGGCATCCTCGTACCATTTTCTAAAGAAATAGAGGGCATACATAACTAACAGGATCGTATTGCATAACTATTGTTATCATGTTTAATTAGCTACCATAATCACACTAGAGGCTATCATACATAAGCATGCTTTAATTATCTATAAACATGAAAGCAAAACATAAATGAAGTGAGAGATGTTCTTACTTGGAAGCCGCAGGTTCAATGCTGATGTGTGTGTGAGGAAGTATGGAACTTTGCTCTGATACCACTCTGTAACGACCCGCCTCCTACTGATACTAGGCTACGAGGCCAGACCGTCACATTATGCTATGCTAAGCTATAAAGTGCGGAAAACCGTACTAATTAAAATCTTACTCTACTAATGACTATTACAGTCTGTAGGACTAGGTTCAAAGACCTTTCCATTGACATGTATACACTAGGGAAGGAACCCGAACTTTCGATTTGATTGAAAGACTGAAATGAGACCCTTCTAGCTGAAATCCGACACTCCAATCGATCAGCTAATCGATTGAAGTCATCTGATCGATCAGCTGATCGATTCAGCGTGCTACTGTGCACGAACAAGATTCTGGATCGATCGGCTGATCGATCTGGCCTGACTAATCGATCCATTGATCGATTCAGCGCGCTACTATGCACGGGATAATATTCTGGATTGATCGACTGATCGATCCAGACTTGCCAATCGATCCAGTGATCGATTCCAGGGCTTTCTGTTCGCGACAGAAAGCGTCCGGATCGATCAGCAAATCGATCCCGGAGCTTACTGTTCGTGGTACAAACTCCTCAATCGATCAGCTAATCGATTGAGAAGCCTCCAATCGATCGGCTGATCGATTGGAGTTTCTGATTTCGTATCAGGAGTCTGATTTCAGCACTGTTTCGTGCTAAATTCATATGCATAGGTTTTAAGCTGGCTGGACAATATTCTAATATCAGATACTAGTATTCTAAGTATGACAGCTAGTATTCTAGACATACTTTCACAATTTAAGGCATTTAGATAACTAAGTAAGCAAAGAGTAACATGATAAGAAACGCTAAGTTCTTAAATGTTCTAGTTCTTCCAAGATCTTTATTCCAGGTTCCATCCACACACAACTGTTAGTTAGAGCCCTAGAGCCAATCATTTTTTGATGATTGTATGGACTCATGTATATCATATTCTTGTATATTAATAAAGGCATTTGTTTGGTTATTATACTTATTTGTATTAGTGCCAAATAGACTAAGTATAATAGCGTCCTTGAGTAGAAGGTTCATACCTATATCAATCGATTAGTTGAATCGATAGTGAGATGATATAGGGAACACTACTCTAAATCATTCCTAGTCGAGTATTAACATTCAAGGACAATGTTAATGCAATAAGACTAGCATGTAGGTCAGTTCGATGACTTGATCTCACAAGTCATGGATATAGAGATATCAAGCTGACACATGGGTATACATTGGAGAATGTATACTGAATGACCCGCCATGAGAAAGTATCATGGATCGTTATATGAGTGTCATATACTTTCTCATGTGGCTATTAGTATGACTATTAGTCCTTGGACCTGAAGTCACCATGGATCCCTACATAAGGAGTTATGTACTTTGGTTTCGTCAAACGTCACCCGTAACTGGGTGGACTATAAAGGCGATTACTGGGTATGTAACGAATTATGCAGAGGGATGTGAGTGATGTAGATGGGATCTATCCCTCCCATATGACGGGAGCGACATCGCTATTCTTGATAGAGTGAGACCACTAAGTGCATGGCCATGCCCAAATGAGTCAACATTAGATGTTGAGCTCATTTGATCGAGTGAGTCTACTTGGAGTTCAAGATTTAGATTGATTAGAGGATGACACGGTCTATGCCTCACATTGATCAATCTAGATGTCTGGGATAAAAGGACAATGTCATATATTTTGTGAGGAGTCACAATTGGTAGTCACAAGGTGATGTCGGATCTCGACATTCTTGTAACTTGGGTAGTAATGATGTGTTGCTAGATACCGCTCATTACTTATGCTCCTAAATGGGTTTAGGGCATTGCCAACGTTACAAGAATCTATAGGGTCACACACTAAGGACAATTAGATGGAGATTTGGTTCATATGATGAACCAAGAGGATTAGATTCATTTGATGAATCATATTGGATTAAGAGTAATCCAAATTGGGCTAATTGAGTTGGACTCAAGTTGATTCATGTATTTAATGAGTCTAATTTAGATTATGACTCATTAAACCAACTTAATTTAATGAATTAGATTCATTATATTAAGTTGGCTTGAATCATATGGTTGGATTAGATCAACCATGAGAGAGATTTGATCAAGTTTGACTTGATTTGAGAGGAAGAGGAAAAGTCATGTTTGACTTGACTTTTTGCCACATCACTAGTGAGTTGGCAAGATGTGGACCAATAGGATTGCTCCACATCATCAATGTGTGCCACCTCATGGAGGTTACAAGCCTCCATAGCATTTAATGTGGCCGGCCCACATTAAATGAGTAGGTTACACTTGTTGCCATGTCATTTAGTGAGGTGGCAAGATGTGGACCAATAGTGTTGATCCACATCATCCTAGAGTGCCACCTCATGGGGGTTACAACTCTTAATGGTCTCCACATTAATTGAAATTAATGTGGGGAGTTACACCTCCAAGATGTGGCCGGCCACTCTAGTGGGGAATGAAAATATTCATTTTTTCATTCAAGTGTGATTAAGTCATCTTCTTCCTCTAGAGCTCTCTCTTCTCCCTCTCCTCCTCTCTTGGCCGAACAAGACAAGGTGCTAGCACACCTTTGTTTGGTCTTCTCTATCAAGGATTGTTCGTGTGGATACTTCTAGAGGACCGTACACTTGACGGTCTAGAGATCCGGCACCTTGGACGAGCGGGAACGCGAAGGGCTTCGCTACAAGGGTAATGATCTTAACT